>NC_140589.1:986273403-986275903 GCF_964204655.1 Triturus cristatus | reverse complement strand
GTCAGGCAGCATGAAGCTTAGTCTCTCGCTCCCAAATCCCCTTCAGATTCATTGTGCAGCAATCGGGATAGTTCCTGGAGTCTTGGTCCAGCTCTAGGCACCACAAACAAACCAGATGGGGGTAAGTCACAGAAATTTGCCAATGCCATGCACACCATGTTTAAAACACACTGGCTTCTTAGGGGACATCCCTAGCAGACTTGAAGCAAAATGCTCCAACAATTCTGACATAAATGTTGAAAGAAGGGCACAAATTGACCCGGGCAGCTATACCAGATCCACACTGTTAGCGCAGAAAGAAAAGATCCGGGGTTAGCGTGCTGGAGTGGCGCCTATATAGGCGCTTTGCACAAAACATCTGGCACGGTAAACACGGACCTGTTCAACACCATCTACTGGTGCGCAGCAGTGATGCTCAAGATTTTTCAGATCCAGTCTTACGCCGGTGGAATAGTCTAAAGTAAGGAATATGCAGCTAGAAGGCTTTATCGGATCACTGCACCCTTAATTAAATCTAGATAATTCTATAAAAGCTGCTGCTGAAGCAACTGCACTCAGCCAGGTTTGAAAAGCATGGGGAAACTGGTCATTTATATACTGTTTCCAGATCTGTTCAAAGGAACTGCAACAAATGACTGGATGCATTGAATTGTCTGTGGTCTCTTTAAATGCTTCCCTACGGTATACACTACAATAACACTGCATTATACATGTCCATACATTTTTCTGAGCAATGTGTAGCAGTACAAACTATTTCAGAAGACTGAAGATAGGTCGTCAAAGGAGGTTCTCACTCATTGAATGATCAAATGTGTTGAAATTGTAACCACAATTTATACGGATACTCTCAAAAAACATGTGGCAGACCTTTGAGTTTTGTCCTCATGGAACAAATCAAAAAGACATGTTTCAGAGAGTGAAAGCTCAAACAATGTTGTTCCTTGAAATGAGATTAACTGTATTTGTTATCAGATTATAGCTGAACTCCATAGAACAGTAGTTCGTATTACAGTATTAACTTGCAATGGCATGCCTTTGTCAGTAGACCAAGTGTTATGACGGTAAAAGACTCACTTTCTAGCAACGGTTGTGACTCTGATGCGCCTCTGGGTACTGGAATGCTGGTACTGTGTGACAAACTGAACAGCCCCTCTTCCACCTTGAGGGATTGGTGCGTTATGCTGAAAAAACAAAGAAAAAGTTCATATTTCCTTCAATGATTACCAGATGTACAATGGTGTAGTGGGTATATTGTGCATGTTATGTATAAAATGTGATAGAGACACAGAATCTTTCTCCATTTCACGAGTTGTTAGATGGGAGTTCTTGGTGCCGAGGTCTGGTCAAGTTCTGGGACACATCTAGGAGTTGGCTTAAGTGATTTAGTTGACAGTACAACAAAGCTACCTGTGATCTGTTAACTTCATCCTCAAAGAAACGAGCAATATGAACGTAAGTATTTTCCAGAAATCCTGCCTACTTTTCCTGTAGCTCGAATTGGATTTAGTGATTGTAGAGTCATTCAATATAATCAGGATTTTTAAGTGACTTGCATCCACAGTGATCAGTATGTCACCAATATTAGCCAGTGCAGTTTTGATGCAGCCTATGGCCAAAGTAATGATGATGTTTGACAACACAAACCTAAAGCAGGCTTGGATGCCGCCCCATTAAAATCTTGCTATGGAAAGTGGTTGATAAATATCGGTACTGTGTATACTGTAAGGAGTCTTCAGTCTGTTTTTTTCAGCTTCACACTTATATTGGCATGCTTTAAAGACCCGGGGACTTAGCAAGTAAGTAATGATGCAGTATAAAGAGGCATTAACTCAGTGAAAATTCTAGTGCTGAACCACTTCAGCTTGAACATCCTAGTGTATGGTTTTGATGCCAACCCTTTAATATTTACAATTC
The DNA here is from genome assembly GCF_964204655.1 of Triturus cristatus. NCBI lineage: Eukaryota > Metazoa > Chordata > Amphibia > Caudata > Salamandridae > Triturus > Triturus cristatus. The sequence goes on along the minus strand of NC_140589.1, from coordinate 986,273,989 downwards.
AATGTAAATTAAAAGGCAAAGTGGAACTACATCACACAGCTTCCCTATGCTTTGTCCTGATTCACACAAAAATTCAACCGTAAGAAGCCAGTGCTATTAGGAAGCTAATTAATCAATATCCTACCTCCCCTATACAACCCTCCTGGCCCTTCATCAACTCCAACACTATTCACCATATCCCCTTCGCAGGGGCAATGAAGAGTCTGATAACCAGGAAACTGGCAATCGTGTGCTATGAAAGGTCATTCATTTCTCAATTCGGTTATTTATTAACTTAAAAAAAAGACTAACGTCAAGAAGAATAACGAGAGAAACTTGCCACAAATATATAGAAGTATGCGCAGCCTGCCTTCATACTGGTCAGTATGACCATCATTTACATCTTTCAGTACTTCGGGACTACTCTACAAGTGCTCAAATAAAGATTATGCTGAACTTGATCAGTCTGGTTCTCCAAACTCTAATATCCAGTATATGTAGAAAAGCTCACTCATAGGTCTAGTGATTGCCAAGGTTTGCCACGGTATAGGCTGGACAGTCATCTTTAAGGCTGGTTCTGCAGAAAACAATAACCTGATTCCAGTGC